>NC_057807.1:407885770-407895161 GCF_018294505.1 Triticum aestivum
CTGCACGGGCCGGCGGCAGCGGTGGAGGCCGGAGTGCCACGTGGCACGTCGCGGTTGGCTGGGGGCGGAGAGGCGGACGTGTCCGGCTGCGGCCGGACGTGTCCGGTGGCGGCGGGGACGAATCAGCTAGGGTTTGCACGTGAATTTCGGGGGAGTGCACATATTTATAGGTAGACGGAGCTAGGAGTGTCCAAATGGGGTGCGGTTTTCGCCGACACAATCGTGATCCAACGACCGAGAGCATGGAGGGGAGTTATATGGGTTATTGGGCTGTTTTGGAGGGGTGTTGGGCTGCAACTTAAAAGAGGCCTTTGCGGGAGTGCGGTTAACCGTTGGAGTATCAAACGAGCTCCAAATGACCCGAAACTTGGCAGGTGGTCTACCGGTGCTATACCAGGGCCACTTGGCAAGGCTCGGCCCATTCCGAGAATGTTCAACACCCGCACACGAAAATAGACAAGAGGGGTGCGCCAGTGCATGTGGGAGTGTCGGATTACGAAACGGACAACGGGGAAAATGCTTGGATGCATGAGACGAACACGTATGCAAATGAGATGCACATGATGACATGATATGATATGAATGACATGAATAAAATGCAAAAACAAAAGACAAAACCCAACCACGGAGGGAATATCATATCACATGGCCGAAAATGGCAAGAGTTGGAGTTACAAAGATGGAAAGTTACATCCGGGGTGTTATAACACTCCACCACTACAAGAGGATCTCGTCCCGAGATCTAGGACTGAAAGAACTCTGGATATTCGGAACGGAGGTGATCCTCGCGCTCCTAGGTGGCTTCTCGGTCGGAATGGTGTGACCACTTCACTTTCAGGAATTTGATTGACTTGTTGCGAGTCTTGCGCTCGGTTTCTTCGAGAATAGCAACGGGGTGCTCATGATAAGAAAGATCTTCTTGGAGGTCGATTTCTTCGAAATTGATAGTGCGCTCAGGAGTCTTGAAGCACTTGCGAAGCTGTGACACGTGAAACACATCGTGCACTTTTGCAAAGTTGGATGGAAGCTCAAGTTGATAGGCGAGGTCGCCTCTTTTGCCAATGATCTTGAAAGGACCCACGTATCTAGGGGCAAGCTTCCCTTTGATACCGAAGCGACGAGTGCCTTTCATTGGAGAGACGCGGAGGTAGACATGGTCTCTGATTTCAAAAGCCAAGTCATGGTGCTTGCTATCATAGTAACTCTTCTGTCGCGATTGCGCGGCTTTGAGATTCTCACGAATGACTTTGCACATTTCTTCGGCTTCTGTGATCAAGTCGTTGCCAAGAAGTTGGCGTTCACCTGTCTCAGACCAGTTGAGAGGGGTACGGCACTTTCTGCCATAGAGAATTTCGAATGGGGCCTTGCCCGAACTCGCTTGGAAGCTGTTGTTGTAGGAAAACTCGGCATATGGAAGACAATCTTCCCACTTCATACCGAAAGAGATGACACAAGCCCTAAGCATATCTTCAAGAATTTGATTGACTCGCTCGACTTGGCCACTTGTTTGAGGATGGAAAGCTGTGCTGAAACGAATGTTGGTGCCCATGGCCGTCTGAAAGGAGTCCCAGAACTTAGAAGTGAATATGCTTCCACGATTTGAAGATATCAATTGTGGAATGTCGTGCAAGGAGACAATTCTGGAGGTGTATAGCTCTCCCAACTGAACTTCTGTGATAGATTATTTGATAGGAAGAAAATGATCCACTTTGGTAAGCTTGTCAATGACAACGAAGATAGCATCATTTCCACGCTTGGACTTAGGAAAACCAGTCACGAAGTCCATCTCGATATGGTCAAACTTCCATTCCGGAATATCAAGAGGTTGGAGGAGACCAGCTAGTCGTTGGTGTTCTGCTTTCGCTCTTCTGCAGACATCACATTCATTCACAAATTGAGCAATCTCTCGCTTCATTTGAGTCCACCAATATGACTGCTTGAGGTCATGGTACATCTTTGTACTTCCAGGATGAATGGATACGAGGGAGTTGTGTGCCTCATTCATGATGACTTTTCTCAGATCACCTTTTGGAACCACAATTCGATCCTCTAAGAAAAGAGTATCTTTGTCATCCAAGCGATAGCACTTGTATTTGGGAAAGCCCTTGTCAATACCACGTTTCACCTTCTTCACCATGGTATCCAGGAGTTGTGCCTCACGAATTTGATCTTCCAAAGTAGGAGAGACTATGAGGTTGGCAAGACAGCCTTGAGGAACAACTTGAAGATTCAGCTTGCGGAAGGCTTCACAGAGATCCGGTTGAAACGGCTTGAGAATTAGACTTTTGCAATAAGCCTTTCTGCTCAGAGCATCTGCAATCACATTTGCCTTGCAAGGAGTATATTCGATACTCGGATTGTACTCCTGAATCATTTCGACCCATCGAGTTTGCCTGAGATTAAGGTTGGGTTGAGTGAAGATATACTTGAGGCTCTTGTGATTGGTGAAAATGTCCACTTGCCTTCCCAACAAAAGATCTCTCCATGTTATCAATGCATGGACAGCTGCCGCCAACTCAAGATCGTGAGTGGGGTAGTTCTTCTCGTTGGGCTTCAACTGACGAGAGGTATAGACCACAAATTTTTTCTCTTGCATCAACACAGCACCGAGACCTTGAAGGGAAGCATCACAGAAAACTTCGAATGGCTTGGATTCATCAAGAGGAGTCAAAACAGGAGCTGTGACTAGCTTCTCTTTGAGGGTGTTGAAAGCAACGTCGCACTCAGGCGTCCAGACATACTTGACATGCTTCTGGAGGAGGTTGGAAAGAGGCTTGGCAATCATAGAGAAGTTCTCAACGAATCTTCGGCAATAGCTTGCAAGACCGAGAAAACTGCGGAGCTGCTTGACATTCTGAGGAGGTTCCCAATTCACAACTGCATAAACCTTTGCGGGATTAACAGCAATGCCCTTGGCAGAGATGATATGACCAAGATAAAGAACTTCATCAAGCCAGAACTCACATTTGGAAAACTTCGCATAGAATTGATGCTCTCTGAGCTTGTCGAGCACCAATCGCAAATGTTTGGCATGATCCTGCTTATTCTTGGAGAAGACCAAAATATCATCGAGATACACCAAAACAAATTCATTGGTGTAGGGGTTGAAGATAAAGTTCATCATGCAAGAGAACGTTGGAGGAGCATTGACAAGGCCGAAAGACATGACAGTATATTCATAAGAACCATAGCTTGTTCTGAATGTTGTCTTGGGAATGTCTTCTTCACGAATGCGAATCTGATGATAACCCATACGAAGGTCAAGCTTGGAGAAGACTTTAGCACCTTTGAGTTGCTCGAATAGCTCATTGATGTTGGGAAGTGGATACTTGTTCTTGATTGTCTTCTTGTTCAATGGACGGTAATCGACGCAAAGTCAGTCCGTGCCATCCTTCTTCTGGACAAAAAGAACTCCACAACCCCATGGGGAAGAACTCGGTATGATCAAACCCAGACGCTCTTGTTCATCGAGCTGCTTCTTCAATTCCTTCAGCTCCTTGGGTCCAAGCTTGTATGGACGCTTGCAAACGTGTTCAGTTCCAGGTTCAAGATCAATAACGAACTCGACTGGCCGATGAGGAGGCATACCCGGAAGCTCTTCTGGAAAGACATCTTGGTACTCACAAACGACTGGAATTTGAGAAATAGCATCCAATTCTCCCTTCTCATTGAGAGAAAACAACCGAATGGTTTCATCACGAGCGGCATAGATGATAACATCCTCAGAAGGGTGAGTCAATTGAATTTGCCTGGCAGCACAATCAAGCTGAGCCTTGTGATTAGAAAGCCAGTCCATCCCAAGAATTAGATCAATATCAGAGTCACCAAGAACAATTGGAGAAGACAGGAATTTATAGTCGCCCATCTTGCTATAGACATTTGGAACCAATAAGGTAGATCTCAAACGCTTGGCTGGAGAAATAACTTGCATAGCACTAGGTAACTCCTCTGTGTCAAAATTGTGCTTCGATGCAAAAGGATATGACATGAAAGAATGCGATGCACCGGTATCAAATAAGACTTTTGCAAGAATATCATTAACAGGAAGATTACCCATGATCACATCTGAAGAATCCTCTGCTTGAGCTGCATTCATCATGTTCACCTTTGCAGACTTGGAATTATGCTTGACCACTGCATTGCTTGAAGATCTCACAGGAGGAGGAGGAGGAAGGCGCCTTTGATTTAAGCATTTGTTCGCGTAGTGACCTTTCTGCTGGCACTTGTTGCAAGTCACTTCTGAGAGCGGACGATGATAAGGAGCATTTGACCTTGAAGCTTGAGGCTGAGACTTGTTCTGATAGCTTGGGTTGGGTGGGTGGGAAGATCCACGAGCACCTGAGTTCTTCTGTTGGTAAGGCTGACGAAACGGAGGAGGAGGCAGGTAGAACTTCTGCTGCTTAGCTGCCACTTGTGAGGAAGAAGAAGATTGCACAACATTTCTGATTCTCTTCTTAGAAGCCTCACACTTGAGCTGAGCACCTTCTTGCTTGAGTGCCATATTGTAGAATTGATCAAACTGAGTAGGCTCAATAAGAATGAGAGCTAACTGCAGATCCTCTCTAAGGCCACCTCTGAACTGATAGATCATACTCTTCTCATCTGGAACATCTTGCTTAGCAAAGCGAGCAAGTTTCTGAAACTGCTTGTTGTATTCATACACTGACATGTTGCCTTGCTTGAGATTGCGGAACTCCTCACGCTTGCTCTCAACAACACTGGTAGGATGTGGAGAGCTTTAAAGTCCCGACAGAAATCAGTCCAAGTAATCACTCGACCACCTCTGGAATCCTTGTATTGCTGGAACCAATCAGCTGCCTGATCCTTGAGCTGAAAAGAAGCGAACTTGACATAGTCCTCAGGCCTGACATTGCTGCATTCAAAATGCTTGTTAATATCCACGAGCCAATCATCGGTGTCTGTGGCCTCGACACAATAGCTGAAAGACTTCGGCTGATTTGCTAGGAACTAGTTGAGTGTTGGAAACTGAGGCTGATGATTGAACTGCCCTTGACCTTGATTCCCTTGGTTGCCTTGGCCTTGGTTGCGCTCTTGCATGAGCTGGATCATCATCTGAGCATGAGCGTTAGAGGCTGCCATCAAAGCTTGCCATGCCTCCGGAGGCGGAGTTGGAGGTGGAGGGTTCTCCTGACTCCCATCATTGCGATCCGGATTCAGACGTGTTGGCGGAGCCATCCTGAAGAGGGTGACATCCGTTAGCATCTTGATAGACAGATAGACAAGTTGAATCAACGGATAGAAATTGCAACATATAGTCTTCACAATAAACATTCGAACAAAGATGAACGAATGAATTCCAAAGTAAACATCACACGTCCATTAAGGTGAGAAGCCACTTGAATAGAGATTGATGAATGAAATAAACAAGGTACAACTGGAACAAATAAGTGGTAAGGATTACCCAATCACAAACCAAATATCTGCGGGAACAAATGCTAGAGCTACTTGAATCCCACCTATAAACTCCCGAAACTTTCTGGTTATGCAATCTGGTGTTGGGGATACAGGGGAAGCACAATATCTCACCCAAACTAACAATCCCTACATCCAGCTGTATCCATCCGTCAACACATAACCAAGAAACCTACAGAAATCGTGTACCTCAACCTTCGAAGAGCATCCATTATACGAGTTATGGAAATACTCCCGAGCTCGCCCCAGTACTGGGTTATCGGGGTTATCTCACCAACAACTGCATAAAAGAGATTTTCGATGTCGGCAAAACTCAGGTATTCCAGAACTGCAACGATAAAATTGTGACGACAACACCTCGGAGATCAACTTCCCGGGACACTGCCACAACCCCTAAATGTCAGGAGGCACCAATAACAATGTTCTCGTCACAAAACCATCGAAACGATTCCAAGATACCCGCGTGATCCTAAAAAATTTTTTGTGAAAATTTGAGAAGAGGATAGTCAAAACATCTACGTGAGGAGACCTCACCAGAGCGACGAAGGGACTGAGGAGTAAAAAGAATCCTACTCTCCGATATATATAATCCTAAGACTCAAAACATTTTTGTTCTAGACTCAACATCGCTAGCAAACAATCAAGTAGGGGGCTCCTAAGTCGGGGATGGCTCTGATTACCAACTTATAACACCCACGATGTGGCTATATCTCCCACGTGTCGAAGCACGACTTAGAGGCATAACCGCATGGTGGTTTTGTCGCAAGAAGGGTCATCTTCACACAATCCCATGTAATGAACAAGAATGGGATAAAGAGAGTTGGCTTACAATCGCCACTTCACACAATACATAATTAAGATCATACGTCATTCAAATACACTCATAGACCGACTACGGTCAGGTTCAAATGAAAAGAAGACAACCCCAAATGCTAGATCCCCGATTGTCCCGACTGGGCTCCTCTACTGATCATCTGAAATGATACATAGTAACGACCAAGGGCCTCATCGAATTCCCACTTCAGCTCAGTTGCGCCATCTGCACCAGTATCCTCGGCACCTGCATCTGTTTTGGTAGAAACTGTGAGTCACGAGGACTCAGCAATCTCACACCCGCGAGATCAAGACTATTTTAGCTCATAGGTAGGACAAGGGGTAATATGGTGGAGCTGCAGAAAGCACTAAGCATATGTGGTGGCTAACATACGCAAGTGAGAGCGAGAAGAGAAGCAACGCGTCGGTCGAGAAGCTAGAAGTGATCAAGAAGTGATCCTGAAACTACTTACGTCAAGCATAACTCAAACCGTGTTCACTTCCTGGACTCCGCCGAGAAGAGACCATCACGGCTACACACACGGTTGATGCATTTTAAAGAGGTCAAGTGACAAGTTACCTACAACCGGACATTAACAAATTCTCATCTGCCTCATAACCGCGGGCATGGCTTTCGAAAGATTATATACCCTGTAGGGGTGTCCCAACTCAGCCCATCACAAGCTCTCACGGTCAACGAAGGAATAGACCTTCTCCCGGGAAGACCCGATCAGTCTCGGAATCCTGGTTCGCAAAACATTTCGACAATGGTAAAACAAGACCAGCAAAGCCGCCCGATGCGCCGACAAATCCCGATAGGAGCTGCACATATCTCGTTCTCAGGGCAACACCGGATGAGACAGGCTACGAGTAAAACCATCCCTCAAGTTTCCCCGAGGTGGCCCCGCAGGCAGCTCATTTCGGACCAACACTCGAAGGAGCATTGGCCCGGGGGGGTTAAATAAAGATGACCCTTGGGCTCGCGAAAACCCAAGGGAAAGGGCTTAGGTGGCAATTGGTAAAACCAAGGTTGGGCCTTGCTGGAGGAGTTTTATTCAAAGCGAACTGTTAAGGGGGTCCCATAAATCACCCAACCATGTAAGGAACGCAAAATCAAGGAACATAACACCGGTATGACGGAAACTAGGGCGGCAAGAGTGGAACAAGTCACCAGGCATAAGGTCGAGCCTTCCACCCTTTACCAAGTATATAAGGTGCATTAATTTAACCAGGAGATATTGTGATATCCCAAAGTATCCATGTTCCGACCAGGAGCAAACTTCATCTTCACCTGCAACTAACAACGCTATAAGAGGGGCTGAGCAAAAGCGGTGACATAGCCAAACAACGGTTTGCTAGGACAGGATGGTTAGAGGTTTAACATGGCAATAGGGAGGCATGGTAAACAAAGGCAGGTAGAGCTAACATAGTGATACAGCGAGTACTAGCAAGCAAAAATAGAAGTGATATCGAAGGTATGATCATCTTGCCTGCAAGGTTCTCAGAGTTGTCGAAGGCTGGATCCTCGTAAGCATACTCAACAGGTTCCTCGTGCACGTACTCGTCTCCCGGCTCTACCCAAAGCAAGAACACAAGCAAGGAACCACAATAAATCACGGTGCAATGCACAAACAACATGATGCAATACATGTCATGCTATGCGAGATGTGGTATGCAATGCATATGCGTGCTTCAGAAGGAAAGATGATGAACAAGGCATCAACTTGGCAAACCAAGTATGCCGCTGGAAAGATGAGATGATTTCGGTTGAAATCGATATAAAGATCACCGGGAACGGATGCACGGTTTGCAAATGACAAGCAACACAAGAATGGCACAAAGCTGCGATTAACAGCACGATGCTACTTAGCATGCAACAATAAATTAGGCTACAACACCCCAACATAAAAACAAAGCATATGGCAATGATCTACAGGAGATGCTTTACAAAAGAGAAACACTGAGCTACGGCTAATTCACATCATAACAGGTTCAAATAAGCGTGGAGAAAGTGCAAAAAATATTATCAGGTTGGACATGGCATAAACAGCATCACGAAGCAATGTTCAGAGCAAGTTATCAACATGCTATAGGAACTTATAATAGCCAAATAAGACATGGCATGAATCTACTCAAAGCATAGATCAAAAGTCCATTACTGACCATAAGCCAAAAAGGATCAGAAAATATGATGGCACCCACGTAAACATAGCAAGTTTCGTTAACAGATTTCAGCAAACAAAGCATGGCATTGAAATAATTATGAAGGCACCTTCGTGAGCTCGATGCACTCACTACAGAGCATCTCATGATAAACTAAGCAGACATCCATCAAGAAGACATGACATAGAAGCTACACATGGCAAGAAACAACATCATAGCATATCCGGATCAACTACAACAACCTCGGCCAAATTGAATAACATGTAAACAATCTGCCAGGAAACACTTTGAAGCAAAAGTAGAGCACGAAAATGACATGCTAGACTACTCCATAATTGCAACCAGGACCATGGATGGATAGAGAAAAACCATGTTTTCAAAACACCCTTACTTAAGTATCTCAAATTATGCATGTATCTCTCTGTAGCAACATGTTTACATGGCAATAAAATTACAGCAGAGCAGGAACTAAAAACAGCATTAACACGAAGCCTAGTTTGCATGCTTGTGCTAGTCACCACATTTATCACAAAAATACATGGTAAGCACCTCTGTAAAGAAGAAATAGCCTAGTTCAAAACACATTTAGGGACCAACCTCATAGGATGCACACATCAATCATGGGAAAAATGACAAAAGAGCTCGTGCTGATAAGATTCTGAAACTAACATTATGAAGCCCTCTTCCAACAGCATTTAGGGCACCAAGATGAGCTCAAATTTAAATGATGCAATGGAATTAAATGATGTACTCTTTGAGACGAACAATTTGACATATTACACGCCCATAACGGAGCTACGGATGTGAAGATGTGATGCGATGAAGATGCAACAATATTCTGGCAGAAAATGACAGTGAAAAAAACGGGGGGAGAAGTCAACCCTGGTCCGGATCTGGATCTGGCCGGATCGAGGTCGCCGAAGATCGGGGCGCGGCTGCCGGAGGCGGAGGGGGCCGGGGACGAGGCCGGGCGGCGGCCGGA